>NW_012028382.1:411800-442005 GCF_000956235.1 Wasmannia auropunctata | reverse complement strand
CTCTCTCTCTCTCTGCGATTAAGCCTTAAACGCGCATTATTTTCGCGCGCAATATCCTTAAATCGGCAAGTTTACGACACGGTCGTTAACGCGGTGAGCGGGATAAACGCGATTTTCCTCGACGCGTTCCATTCGTTCGTCCGACAAGCGAGATTCTCGTGCGTATGAAAATCGTAATAGCGCGCGTAAACTCGATATTTACTGGAGTGCCCACAAAGTCAGGTCCTCAAAGCGATAGTTCCCGCTCGCGCGCGCGCGGGAGAGAATTTTCGCGTTTTATCGTTTCGTAATCCGAGCTACACTCACCCGGTTTTTGTTTATACGAAATAATTAAAACCTATCTTTGAATCCTGAGCTCATTAAGGTAATAGTATACTCGTTAGCCCCGCTTAATTGTTCCTACCTTCCGCTCCATCCAATTGGATATCCCGTGCGCGGAGCCGCCTCAACACACACCTGGCTATTTAGCTTACACGAGGTACTAGCTGATGGAACGGTTCGCTAATTTCACGCTTCGCCGCTATCTGAAAATTCGTTGGCGAAGATGAGGAGCTGCTTCGTGGGCTTGTTTCAGCGTTCCCATTTAAGATGAACGCAAAAACGTATCAAAATAAGTACATTCTTAAAGTTTTTCAATTAAAAAATTATTTAATGGTTTTAAAATGACTTATGGATGAGATTAAAATAACATATTTATACGTGCGGTTCATTTTGAGGGAAGTTATTTAAAAAAAATATAATGTAGTATTTACAATTTTTTTAGAATTTATTATCTCTAGTATATCTTTTTCTGTGAAGAAAAAGAGAGCATCTGAAGGTAGGGGCTTTAACGCAATATGCGTTTCAGTTTGCAAAAACTCGCAGGAGCGAGATATTTTATTTCGAAAGAAAATATTTCGCTTTCGTACCGAGTAGAGATAAACGAAATTTTTCGCGTTTCGCGTCCCCGCGCGCAAGCAGCTGCATACATTCCCTGCAGAATATTCAAATGAATTGCTCAATCTGTTTATCTCGCCGGGGAAAAACAACCGCGAAATAAAAGGCGGGTTGCCAAAATGACGTGGAAGTGATTTCGTCTAAACCTCCTCACTCTCCCTCCTCTGCCGAGTTAACGGGCTGCGAAACGGAAAAGTCTTTCCCGCGCATAAAGAGAGTTTCCGCGCCGGTTGCTCGCCTCTCCTTCAGATCTTCCGCTGATCGGATAATACGACTCGACCGAGTTTTCCCCTCGACCGTCGAGTGTCGAGAGCGGCAAATAATTCCTCCTGGCGCGCTCGCCTTGCGTGCGCGCAAATTATTAACGCGCGAGATTTATCGCGCACGCCGGATCGGCTTGTACCAGACCGAGCGATCCGCGCTGATATCGCCGCGAGAAATATAGGAATGCGCGCGATTATCGCAATTAGACCGGCGGTCGACAATTTTGCATTATCGAGGGATGTTGTGCATCGCGTCGTCTCGCGGCAATATGTTGCATAAATTCCAGGGAAAAAAATCTGCCTCCGCGCTTTGCGCTTTTACATCAATATTTTAACATTCGTAACATTGAACGTATAATTTAATGCCCGTACGAAGACAGGAGGTAAATGCTGAAATTTCACGGGGGTGCGAGACCCCTTTTTTCAGGCGCTCGGTTCATTCAACGGGCAAATTAACGAACGTTACGTGTGCGTCGCACACTATGATAATTATAATTATTATCTGCACACGTATGCGCGAAGCGCGGGAGGGAGAGAGGCTTTATTTCGCTTACCGGAGATAACGAGGTGTTCGCGTCGTGTACACGCGCCCGCACGTTGCAGACAGACCGTTGAAAATTTAATAACAAGTAACAATAAAAACGGTTATTTGGACGCCGCGTTATCCCAGGAGGACCCCCGACAATGGCGATAATGGCCGCACAAATGTGCGTCGGTTGCTCGCGTTCGCGAGCACGGATTATTATTCGCACCGCGTACACCGAGGGGGCGGATTAAATCGGGGCTGTTGCATGATCAGAGACGCGGGAGGGGCGTTTATGTCGATTTTCTCGTGCAGCATCAATAGTATCGTCACGGTTTCGTTCGAGCCCGTTACGTTAATAACGCTCGTCCCGCGCGGCGCGACTGTCGATCACGTTTGGTTCCTGCGACAAACGTGGAAACGTTTAATTTCACGTTGAATTGGCAAAGCTCTTTTAACTACTTCCTTTTATCTCTTGAAAAACGACGAACAGAGAAGCGAGGAGATCGTTGCGTCGCGACGCAAACTCGCGTTTCGAAATTTTCGATCTTCCGCGAGGTTTTTCGGAATCGCCCTATCGCTATTTCGCGATACCGATGGTTATATACATATACGTTCAGACGATCGGGAATATCGTAGGTATGATACAGGGGTTAGCGCGGGACTTTTCTCCTCTATACGACTTCGCTCTCGAACCGTTACCAAGCTGTGCGCGTACGTACATATATCCCTTATCGAAAACTGCCTTTGGCGAAACGTCGAACTATCGATGGCTCACCGGGGCAGATGTCGAGAAGCCGCGATCCATGATATTACACAATGCATACGTAATGCGCCGACTTCGATGCGCCGTGGCTTCGCGAAGTGACGTGATCACATCCCGTCCGTGACGAATGTGCATCGCGAGACACGGAGGGAGGAGGGGGAGGGGGGGAGATATGTCTGGGCTTATTAACGTGACGACAGAATCATTTGGCGATGTTCTCGACTTTATATCTGAAAGCGAGAATCTACTATAGACGTATGACAGATGTTATCAATTATTAACTTTTTCACCGAAGAAATATCGTTATAAAGTTAATTAAATAACATCGTTCTATTCCAATTTGTTGCAGAAACGTAAGAAATGTTTTTTATAAATATCACCGTGGTTTTAATAATAGCACGAAGGGTATAAATAAGGACATGAAGAACATCTGTAACCGGGACGACGCGTTCAACGTAACACAGTTTCGTTTAAATCCCCTCGTATTTCTTTTTTTTTTTTTTACAATGAAAGCACCTTCGATTTAGAACTCATCCGGCGGCATCTGTAGAGCTGTCGCGAAACGCGTTTCGGAGGTTTGCGCCCGGGGAGAGATTTATTACGGTCCCCTTTGTCGTACGTATGCCAAAAATGTGTCGTATTTGCAAAACGCGGAGGGATCTCAAAGGGGATAGGTATCAACGTCGCGTCCATTATTCGAAATGGATATCATCGGGCTCTGTGCTCTGCCCTCTCCCCTCTCCCGCCCTGCTTTTACACGCGAGAGACGACGCACGAGGCACGGTTTCTCTCCCCTTGATGTCAGCGATTTTCTGCACAGTTTCGGTCGTCGGCTTTACCGAGCCGAGGAAGTCGCGCGTCCGACGTTGCAGTACGTTGCTTTGATGCGAACGCGCAACGCGAGGCTTGACTGTTCGTAAAGTTAGCTGGGCATTAAGCGATGTCGTACGGATGCACAATCTACATCTACGCAAAGGGGGGAGGGGAGGGAGAAGGGAAACGCGCCGTTTCTCGCAGTCGCAGTTTCGAAACTGCATAATGGGAAGTCGCGCTTTCGGGGACGACGAGCATGAACAGTTGTGTCGACGCTGTCGCTCGACGTAAAAATCTAAAGTATTACAGCTCGCGTGTCGGCTAATGGATATTGTGATAACTCATTACAATGTAATTATATGTCAAACATCTTGAAGCGCTCGAAATGCATTTTATGGTTTCTTCTGGGAAAAGTTAGCGGTAATTAACGTGTTGTACTTTGAAATCTTGAATAGTCGCGGGACATCAATCAAATGAAGCGGTCGTTTCGTGACAAAAATCGGACCGTAATGGTACTGCCGCATTTAAGAACTCGTGGAGAGCAGTAGTTCGTTGAAGTAGTAAAAAAAGCGCACGAATGCGGCAGCTGTTTACCGCAGTGAAACGTTAATCGCGACGATCGTGACGCAGCAACGAAAGGCGGAGATAAAACGAAAATGGTAGGGCCGCGACAGATTCGTCCGAAGTTTGCTTGTCAGCAGTCAGATCGATATTTCCTAGTCGCGAAACTTTTCTCGGGACGCAAAGTAGATCGGCTGTCATTCCCGATTTGTGTTCCCTCGACCGATAGAGCTTCTTGCGACACGAACTTCGCGATTACTTTCCGTGGATAGCAGACTGCGCTGACATATATTTCTGCGAATCAGTTTAAGAGTATTTGGAGTTCGGTTCCTTCTAGTTTCCTCGCCACAACTGACTTTCCTTTTGTTTGTCTCGGGCGTCTCCGGACATGCCCCCGTATCTCTATATGTTTCTCATTCTGCGGTGTTCCTTGCGGTTATTTGAATAATACAAACACTCTTAAACTCAACTAAAAAAAAGTCATATTAACAGCTCGATATTTTCCGTATATATATGTATACATTTTACGCAAAGTTGTTTGGCTGAAAATTAAACGATGCGCAGTGAACTATAAAAGCGAAAGTAACGTTCAGCGCGCTGCAGGATATAGAAACTTTCCATCCCGAAAATTGAAAGCGTTCTGAATTTCAGATATCAATTTATCCAATAGCGGCTCGCTTTAATCCGTCGCGCGTTTGCGCTAAGAACATTAATTATCCCGAGGGAGTTTCTTCTTCAGGCTCGCCCGTATTATCCTCGCTGACGTGTTTACCATCGTCGTTTCACCGCGTCACGGTGTGCCGGCTACTTTTTCTCCACCCCGGGACGACGTTCCCTGATATAATTTATAGCGATATCTCTCCCAAGTCGCGCCAATCGTAAACAGGGCTGCAAGATCGGCAAGAACACGAATGTATCGAAGTATGTTAACTATCCGTCGACGCGGCGGCGAGAGGGGCGGCGAGCGAAATATCATCGTTATCATCACGCGACACGCGCGGGACCGAAGGGATCCTTGTTTGGCCGCGCGATATCTTAAAACGGGATCGTATTCGATCTTATTCTTATAGCATAGAGGTTAATGCGAAGTTAATCTCGCACGACGTCTCCGCCACGTGCCGGATTTTCCCGACCTGGCTCGCGGAAAAAAAGTGACGACAACCGTTGCCCCTGATTTACCTTTAATGGCTTTTGATGCCTTCCCGCCCGACTCTCGCAGTTTTCTTTCCCGCACAGCGAGACTCCGTTGCGGCAAGAATTATGAGCTTTCGATGCTCGGACGTCTTCCGCGAGCGCGAGATGGAAGGGATTTCTATCATTTTTTCCATGAGTGTCCCGATTCATTTTTCTATTATCATTCCTATAGCGATTTGAGGCAACGCTGCGACATTACTTACTTTCCGCGGAACGTAGAAATCATTATTGTTCGCTCGATTGAAAGTTAATTGCACTGTTATTAATGGTGTGATCAATAACGACAGTATCCCAATTAAAAAATATCCGTTTATTTAATCGCGGAATATTTATTTATGAACTTTTTAATGTATTTATCACTAATAACTCTATATCTATCTCTGTTTTAGGACTTTGTCAACAGGACGCGGTGCACATCACGGCTATTCTCGGGGAGAGCGTTGTCTTCAACTGTCACGTAGAGTTCCCCGGTGAGCACCCAGTGCCCTACGTTCTCCAATGGGAGAAGAAGGTAGGCGACACGGTACGATATCGGACGATATCGCCTCTGCTCTCTATATCCGTGAGTTAAAAAGACGGGGGCACTCCTCGAAGAGCGCCGCGCCTCTGGTATCAGCAAGCTGTCAGTATACCGTCGCGACATTTTAAACGACATCCAGAGAGAATCATTCGACGTCACATCGAGCGAAAAGTCTCCTTTCGCTTCGCTTCCTCGAGCAATCGACGCGTACAAAATCGTAAGCGCGCCTTCCGACGCCATTAACACCCCCTCCGGCGACGCTTAACGTCTTTTTTTTCTTCTTCCCTCGAGAGAGTCGCTCCACTTTACAATTTCGCTTTAATCACCCGTTGATATACGAGATACGAAATAATGACAGTAGTAGCGGCGTATGGAATATAAGTAATAATAACACGGAGTAATAGAAAGGTCGACGTTTTTTCCGATCGTCGCTTTCGAGACGCACTTCATGAGATATCGTAAATTTCTTCGGGTGGAAATCTACTGGAATTGTCGCAGTTCGCTCGCGATGCGCGCTCACTCCCGCGGAAAGAAATTTGCACTTCCGAGACTCCTTTTTTAATTCCCCGATTAAACGTTGCATAATCGCGAATTGGGGCGTGAAGAGGCAATATGGAGGGAGATATGGCGCGCTCCGGCCTGTCGTGCCCGAATAAACAGTTATTTCTATGAATTCTGCGATATAGATTCTCTTTCTGACCATTATAAAATTAATGTCCCATCTCTAGAATTTTCATATAATTGTGAATAAATGTTAATTCTTCAAAAAAACTTTTAGAGTTTCTGAAGATGTCTCAAAATAATTTCTGGCACTGGAATTAAAAAGATTCCAGTTGAAATAAAAAAAACTTTCATTTCATTTTGTTCAAAATTCTATGTTACCGCCTCATTATACTTTTTTTATCTACTCGTTAGAATTTTTCCTTTCTGTCAATACTCACCTTTCATTACGGTTGTAATAATTGACGTAAATAATACGATAAAATCTCACCATTTATTATGAAAAAAATATTTACATATTGATCGAATATCTACGGAATCTAGTAATTTTCTTTTGCGTGGATAGTGTCGATGGCGCCGGAATGTAGGTAGTTGGCAGTAATTTTTTTCAAATATCCACAAAATGATTTTACATCGTGAATGAATTTACATATGATTACATATGGTTATATATGCTAGTGAGCTTGTACCAGTGAGAGGCAGAGCGCAGCGGAGGGCACACGTTTTTGAAATGTTACTGCAACGTTATTGTTACTGAGAAAACTTTAAATTGGCCGTATATTTACGATTTGTTGGCTTACGCGCTTACGTTCTTCCGTTTTTGTCGTTTTGTATATCTTGTTTTTTATTTCGATTGGTGGAATCGACAACGGCGAACGGGACGCGCCTCTCGTTCGTACGAGCGAGCGAGCGAGCACCGCCGCAAATTATCTCGCTCGAGTAGAGTAAAAGTAACGTACTTTGTATCACACGTTGTATCTCGTCCGGACTGGAGAGGGCAGAGCACATTACGTAACATCAATTAACGGCATCTCATCCGATCATTCAATCAGTTACCAAATACATGAATTCCAGATCACAAAACGCGCGACCGACCTTTTTTTCTTTTCTTCATTCATCTCATATGTGATGACCACATATTATACCGCGAAATATACATATTGTACATGGCAGTTGGCGAATGCGGGCGCGCGACGAAAATGAGCGATACGCTGATACGTAGACGTATAGATGTAATCACCGGACGAATCGAGAGCCGCTTGAAAAAATAGTGAAAGCGATCCGTTGCGAAATGTCAATTCTAGTTCCTGGCGGCGCATCGGAAACTTGTTACCGTGAATCGCTCTCGCGAAATGAAAAATTAAGGATGATCATGGTATATTTGCTTCATCGATATCCGGGCACTCCATTGGCATCATAATCTGCCGATCGATCAATCTCCTTCGAGTATTCGCCAGGATTTTCATTCATAATACGGTTACACGCGCGAAATGTGAAACGGTGTTTTATATACATCGCGGAGAGCCGTAAAGCCTCTTTCTCGCGCGCGAAATCAATGGTGACGTATCGCGATTTTTCGCGAGTACTCGCGCGCGCCCAATGATATATTCTCGTGCTAGATTTTTTTTTTTCATGGAGATTTCGTTGCACCATTTCGAGAGTGAGAGAGAAAGAGAGCGAAAGGACCGCCCGATCGTAAACGCGTGCACTTTGAACGGCGATTCGGTTATTCGTGGGGGGACACCCACGCCCGAATTCACGCTCGTAAAATCGCGAGACGTTTTGCTCTCGTCTCGATTTTCTTCTCGATTAGATACAGAAGTATCCAACATTGTACGCGTTCACGACTTGTTCGCGGCTCTTTCGAGCGACGAGCTCGCCGTTTCACGAATATTCGCGATATAAAGAAGCAAAAAAACCACAGGAAAGTGCGGCCTTCGGCCGCTCTGAATTTCGGAATTTTATGTGTTTTCGATTGCGCGCGCAATACATTTCTTATGTTCAATATATATATATATGTATAATGTAACATCTTTAAAATTTACTCAATGAATTTTATATCATCCCTCGCGGTGTGGGAGTAGAAGCATATAAGGGACATTAGAGCTTTTATCTTTAAATCTCGGAATGATGTCGACTGTTACTTTTCTGTGACATCGGCGATGATCAAACGATGCAATACTTCGCTCGGAATCAAGAACGAATAGGTACCTTTTTCGTTCTTTGAAATTGGCTTTCGATGTCTGCTTTGAGCATCCTCGTTTCTTTTAGTACAACCGGCGTTCGGTTTGAGTATATCTCGAATTACTCGCGCGCGGCTTGTCCGCGAACGGCCAGCTCGTCCATCACGAAACAATGCGGAGTAGTGCACTTTCCCACTTCTATCTCGGGGGCGGAAAATTGAAAAATCATGTCTCTGTCTCCTCTAACCTCTGGTGCCTTGCATGCGTTTGTTCGCCGGTGCACGCCGGTGGTGGCGGCGGCGGCGGCAACGGCGGCGGTGGATTTTAATCGGAGGGCAAAACACGCGCGCGTCGCGTGTGGCTGAACCAACATGTGCGACTGTCGCATAAAAATACGATGTATCATCGGTGCAATTAGATCGGCGCAATCGCGGCTTCGGCTCGCCGTAAATTGCGCGCGATCGCGCTCCGCAAATCCCTCCCGCTGTGATTTACGTGATCTTTTACGCCGCGAGTATAACGCTATAAAAAATCAGTACACCCTGCCTGCCTGCGCACAGTCGTCCGACACCACCGCTGCGAGTATCGTAGCATGATCGTAGTTAAAATGCGTGTAGAAAATTTTGCCTGCCAAGTAGCGTATAATGTGGTATACGGTGTATGTATTAGTGAATAGCATAGTCGCATATATGTGTCCGCGCGTCACCGCGAATTTGTACCGCCGCGTCGCACTTATCGGTTCTCACTCGCGCACGCGATCAATAGTTGAAATATCCCGCTAATCTGGTAAGCTCGCCGGCGCGAGATATCATCTCGCCGATCTCCGGACGTGTGTGCGTGCGTAATATCGCGAAATAAATTGATTAAAATTAAAGCGACGCCATCGACGCCGCGGGCGTGTGGAAACTAACGCGATCGAACGAATTTTAGTGTCGGGCGTTATTTGTGTATCGGCGAGCGTGGACGAGATTATCCTGCGCGTTACGCGACGCCGCATAAAACGCGTAAAAATTACGTACTTTTGAACGCGCAATTAAAATGCGGGCGGAATAAACGCGACGTTCGAAATGGTCCAGCGCCGGATGGTCCCGCACGGACCCTCACCCTCGGGGATTTTCGGCGGGGTCGATTCGGCGTCGCGTTGCCGGAAACGCATTAACCGTGAATTCAATATTGACTCTGCAAACCTACGTCCCGTAATTAATTAATCGATCAATCAGTCGCGCGGAAGACAATGCCCGCGATCGCCCGTCAGCCCGTCGCAATCAGCCGGCGACGGCCTGATGGCCCCCGACGACGTAATCTTAAGCCGCGTTCGTACTTGAGCACGCGTACTCGCGTGCTCTCGCCAGCCCTGTGCGTGCTCGAGAGTGCGGACACGATTCCATAATGATCGGCAGCAAACACACAGCGATGCCATGCACAGCGGTGTGCCTTCACGTGGCGTTAGGTACCGTGCGAGCGGCACTTCCGACGTCGGATCGATATGATAGAAATTAATCGCGAGTATAATCGTGTCGTTGCCCCGACGGTTACCGCATATCGAGCGTTATGAATGCACGCGACTCTACAAGCGAATCTCACGCATCGAGGACCGCGTAACGCGGCGGACGAACGTTTTATTCGGCGCTATTGTACTTGCGCCGAATTCCGACCGCGACTATGGCTTGATTTAATTAAACGTCAATTTGATGGTCGATAATCGCTACGTTTACAGTCAACATGGACTAGTAGGAGTCGAGTGTAAAGGGGCCACGAGATAGGAACCGCAATGCTTCCTTTTAGCGTAATATTCTCGAAATACATTGCCGGTGCATAAAATACATAAAATGAACTTGCGATAATGAATCAGAAATGAAGAAATGTATAAACATCATTTGTATAAAAGAGAGAGGGGGAGAAAGAGAGGAGAGAGAAAAGTAAGGATCGTATCGTGAAGAAGTACGTCGACAAACTTGGGGATCAAAGGAATGCGAGGCTAATCTCATCTCCGAGGGTGTATACCTTCGCGGAGAAAAATGAACGACCTCTGTTTACATCGCAAAAAATTCCAGACTCATCTTCATCTCGCCTCATCCCAATCCACGTCCAATCGTCCCAGCAATTTTTCTATTAGCATTAATTACCGTGTCCCGGCAAATCACTTCGGAGAGGCGCGAGGCCCGGTCGGGGTCAGTTCCTCGTATATAGCCCGTCCCTTTTTATCGTTCCTCGGAAAACGCTTCTGAAAGCGGGAGATTTCCAACGGCGGAACGATGCGCCCCGGCCATTTCCATTTCCAGACGACGACTCGCGCGGCAACGAGGGGAGCAGCGGGAGGAGCGGAGGAACGAGGGGGAGGGGGGATGGCGCGAGAGGGGGTTGGCACACAGCGAAGGGCTGTTTTCTTTTTTACGCGCGGCATCGCTGGAATCTCGCATAAATCACGCGAGAAACCCGGGGCTTTTGAGCCACCCTCCTTCACGGTCTCGACCACCCGCCCCTCTCACGATTCGAACCCCTCCGCGCCAACCTTCTCCCTCTTTCCCCCTCCCCTGCAGGCCGTCGCTTTCGCCACCCCTGCCTTCCATCCCCTGTCTATGGCGCTGTGGCTGACAACTAATTTCTCTTCCCGTCTGACTTTTTGCACCCCCGCGCTCGTTCATGGCGCGAAACTAGCTCCTCGCGTTTCCTTCCCCCTCCCGATATTATTTTTTTCGTCCCATGCGGGGGATGCACCTGCGGGATGCAGTGAGCTCAGCCTCAATTGCAATTACCGACGATAATTAAAATGCTACGATTCATAATTAAGAGACTCGAAAAAATTCTTAATGAAAAGGCGAGATGCCTTTCACGGAGCTTCCCGTTCGCAGAATCGTGCCTTTGTCTCGCAAAAATAGCTCTTCCATCGCGCGGAATATCTGGGGTGAAAGAAATTTCCCGCGAATATTATTATTATTATTGTAGAGAGACTACGAGAGAAAACGTTTCTCGATGAGATATTTTCACTTAGGATCATATTTATTGGCACTGGGCCAACCTTGGAACCAATTTTGGAACCTGCAGTGCCGAGTGAATCAAACAGGATCGTTTATCATGCGCATCCATGTTATTGTTTGCTTTTCCGCGAAGCAAATAAATTTAGCACACCGCGAAATGCACGATGTTGTCGATGCTCGATGGTACACGTTAACCCGCGTCCATCGTAGGTACGAATAGGAGGCGAACGTAGGGGAGGCCTTCGCTGCCGGCGGCGCCGCTAACCGATTCGATGAATGAAGAAAAAGCACTCTCGTAAATTGCGGCGGCGCATACCTCCGCGTATCGCACCTGCGATTCGGTGCCCGGTGTGGCTTCGGAGAGAGAGAGAGAGAGAGAGAGAGAAAGAGAGAACATGCGATGTTTTACCTCGACCCCTTCGGCCGAAACCGCAGAGACCCTCGCTTCCCTCCCTCCTCCCACCTCTCGTGTCCTTTGAAATTTATTCGCTCGTCAATAAATCCGGCGAAAGTGTTGCGTAAAAATCGTAGAATTACGGCGCGGGGATAATTTTCGGGGGTGGCTTTTTACTAGCCACGCGATTCGCCCCCGGAGGGACGAGACGGAGGGACGCGGAAACGCGCAATTTTATTCGTGGCCCTTTGGTGGCTTTTTGAATCGCGCGCCGGCGAATCCACGAAACGAATTTCGCATTAACTGTCGCGCCGACATTCGTCGTGCACGCGTTCGCGGACCTATACTTGCTATAGTACCCCTCTGTTGCAATGCGGAAGAGAAATGCAGGTTGTCGCAACCGTGACTAACGTTTCCCCGCCGACTCTCCCTCTCTTTCTCTCGCTTTTTCATTCTTTTATTTCACGTCGCGCTCCTTTTCATTCATTTTCCCTTTTAGCTATTCCGTGTATGCGCCAGAAGAGTCACCTCTGATTAAATTACCTCAAGACAAATAACGTTAAGCACACATACGCCGGGCGTAAATTATATCAAAAGAGTCATGTTGAATGAAAGAAGTTAAAACATAATTGCGGTGGGCTTTTTTCAAATGCAATTCCAGGTGGAATTTGCAGACGGAGGAAAAAAGGTTGTACGGTCTGTTTGATCCGTAAATCCGCGGATTCTCACAAACGCGGCGCTACGGCGAATCGAGCGTTAACTTCGGATATCTTTCGGTCATGCCATCATCGTGGTTAAAGGATGGCTCCCTGTCGCTTCAGCTATCCAGCATATAAGCAAGAAAATTAAAAAGAGAAACGGAGAACTACGTTAAAATTATTTTTGCTTGTTAAAGTCGGTGGGTGAGGGTTTTCGTGCTCGTCCCTCGTAAAGGCCATTCTGGCGAGAGGGCCGCGGTACGTGCTAATACAAACGTGCAATTTGCATACGCGACAATTTGCATTTATACCCCGGCCGCTAACCGGTTCGGCCGCAAGGGATAAAAAGGAGAGAGACGCGAGTTCCCCGGGCCGAAGTACCGAAGTGGAGAAACGAAATTTCGCAAAGTGGGTTTCTCGCCGCCCCCCCGCGTATTTTGCAGATCCGGTCGCGGCCGCGCCGGGGCTAAAAACTTACGCGCGCACGCACGCGCTTATATTTCGCGGCTACCGCGACGCCGCGCCGCCAGAATCCGGGGTGGCATCCCTTATGCGATTACGCGGCGCACCGCCAACACACGTGGAAAATTAATGCGTGTTTTCAACAGCGACGGATGGCGAGGGGAAGGTTGCTATTGTCGTCTCCGCTGGAAAGTTAGCCCTCCCTCCCCCGCTCCATGAACTTGCTGGAAGGACGAGTCTTGCGGAAGATTACCGTGTCTTGTTTCGCGGGAATAACATTGAAGCCGACACAAAAGTACACATGGTACTGCGTGATAATGAACGCGATTGAAAACGCCGTTATTCCACGTAGTCATTAATTAATACGAAAAAAAAAAAAAGAAAAAAAGGATCTGATTCGTGGAAGTTATTCAGTGGTATTTAAAAGCGCGATTCTCTCTGACATCGTAATTGAATTAACTCTCGTTCGGGTAAAATACTTGCATTGTCTTTCCCGTCTAGCGACGCGTGCGAGATATTCGATCGATAATCGCATAATACTGCGAATTAGTAGCATGTGGCATAATTTATTTCGAATTATACGCGAGAAATTACAATTCTCGAACAATTATTCATATTCGATTATTTCGATTATTTATGAATATCCGCGTCTCTGCACCCGCGTCGCGGGTAACGCAGTTTACCTGCGGGAAGAGCAATCATTTTCCACCATGGAGGCGCGCAATAATAACGAATAATTCTTCGGCTGCGGCGCGAGCTTTTAAATGTTTTTGCCGCGTTACCATTCATCGAGACATGGGCCCTCCAATGGAATTACGGCGGCACCGCGCAAATGTAAGTGGAGAATGCAAATTAATGCGCGCACTTCGCGGCGAGAATGCCGTGACTCCCATTGTTTCGCCCTCCACCCACCCTCGCGCTCTTCTCGCCGCTACCGTTGCTTCTTTTACCCTTAACGAGCACCTTCCACCAAGGGACGTATGTTTTTCCATAAAGCCAGCCGGTAAATGCGCTCGTTCGCTAATACATCGGGGTAGCTATTCGCGGGGGAGAGAGAGGGGGGGGGAGAGAGAGAAACAAGAAGAAAGAGAGTGAGACAGGGAGGGGGTAAAACGGGTGGGAAAAGCGGGCGGTATTAAATTTGTAAGAAAGGGTTGAAGGGTCGGATGGGCGTAATGGAGGCTCTCCTTCTTGTTTCCCCGCGTACTTCTATTTTGAAAGAAAAGTGCCGCGAGTGGCAACGGATGAGGAAGGGGAGGACGGATGCTGGTTGACGACGGTGAGTGGATGGTGGATATATCTCGTCGCGAATGGAAGAGTAGGGAGGAGGGGTAGAAGGGTGCACGACGTAATTTAATGAAACAAATGGAGACACGAGTCAACTGCGCAAACACTGGAAGGAGAGACGGGATGAATGGAGGACGAAGGGAGAGAAAGGGAGGAGCGTGGACTGGCGGAGGACGAGCGAGATGGCGGAAGCTGAGATAGGGAGAAAGCGAGATTGGGGTACGATGGCAGAGAAAGACGAGGAAAGTAAGAGAGAGAGAGAGAGAGAGAGAGAGAGAGAGAGAGAGAACGAAAGACGTAGGAGCGTGTTTGCGCGCGAGAAAGAGAAATAGAGTCTTCCTGCAATTCAATTTCACTGGCGCTTCCACTTGGGAGACATTCACCTCTGCCGGAGGGACCGACTTACCCCTCCCGGCCATCGCGTTCAACTCCCCCGCGACCCTTGCGTTAGAAACCTCTCTGAGGTCTCGGAAAGTTACCCGCAACCTGGCAGATCTCCCTCCCGAATTTCGGCTGAATATTACCCACGTCGTAGACAAGCGTTGTCGTTCCTCCTTCCCTCCCCCTTCTTTTCTCCCCGCAGAAAACAAGGTGAAACCTCGGCGCTGCGACTATCCATGTCTTTTCTCTCTTATTCCGTCGGCGAACGTAAGCCACGAGGGTAATTATTTTTCTATTCTCTGTCTTTCTCGGCGTAAACACGAAACCGAGGCAGTCCTTTTACGCGAGGATTTTTCTGACGGTCGATTTAAGCTTCTTGAAGCTTTTTATTACCAGCCTCGTCTTTTTTTAACATAATACTTATTATATTTTTTAATGTTATTTTTGGGTTATTTCATTTTTTTTTACGTTAATAAGAACAAGAAGGGAAAAAGAGTTTAGTTTTATCGACTGTATTTTGGATCCGTCCACGGATCTCTGGGATACGTTTTTTAAGATGCCATCGCGTCGTATTCGATCGCGATGGTATCTTGAAAAACGTGTCACAGAGTATCTAAGAAATTTATTCCACGACGGGTAACATTGCAATTTGCAATTGCGCCGGGCGTTTCGTCGCGCCGCAAAGGGATGCAGAACGACACCGTCATGCAGCACAGGCGACACTTTATCGCGGCCGATGCAGGCGAATCCGCACGGGGTTAGAAGGTCTACATACATAATGCAGAATGTGCACGGAGGTCAAGCTGAACTACTCAAGTGTGTCAGGGTTACCGTTCCTCCCTCGCGGTCGATCCCCCACGTGCGGTTTCGATGCACCCCCGATCCCCTCTGTCTCTCCCGCTGCAGTCACAATCCGCTCCTCTCCACGACTTACCCTCTTTCACCGTTCAGTGAACCGTTCGTTTCTCGTTATCCCTGCTAATTGGCGACCCTGTTTTTCCTTTTTCGACATTGTTATATTATTAATGTAAACCCTCGGTGCGCGGGGGAGGCGTCGCGGCTAACGAGATAATTAGCGTCCGTGAAATTCCCAATTCTGCTCTGAGAGGGTGACAGTGGAGCCGGCCAAAATTGCGATTAGAATCCCGAGTAAATTTCGTTAGGCGAGTGGAAAATAAACGCTTCGAGGTAATGTTCGCGGCTCGAATATGAATCAGGCCTGACGAGGGAGAGAATAACTCTGAGTATACGGTATATACGGTGAATGCGAGCTAGTCTTTTTAATAACGTTACTTTAATAACGAAAGTGGAGGGATTGCGGTGTATATATATATATATATATATATATATATATATATATATATGCAACGCTTTACTAGGAAACTTTGCTTACGTGGGTAAACGAGTAGCGGAGCCCAAGGTGAACGTTAAGCGGAGACGCGATACGTCTGCGTATGAAGCAGAAAACTTCAATTAAATGTAGGAGCATCAGGCTCCGGGGATGTCCCCGGAGCTGCTCTAATCAAATTTCGCGCACGCCTTGCGAGTACATTTCGAGTATAACATGACGAAAGAGTATTTCCGCGATGGAGCTACCGCGGAAAACCATCCTCCGTGTTTCCGTGAAATTAGACGCGCGAGATTCAGCCGTAACCACGCGAGGGGAAGAGAGAGAGAGAGAGAGAGAGAGAGAGAGAGAGAGAGAGAGAGAGAGACCAGAAAGGCCACAGACTCTCCAGTTATGATTTTCGAGTTAAACAATCCGTAGTACGTTCCAGCCATTAAGATCCTTATTATCCCGCGCAAACGGCCCGCAGGATCGGAGAGACGGAATTGTTACATCGCCGCTGCCGCGAGGAGCACGCACACGTACGCACCCGCAAGTATTGTACGTGCCGTTCGCACTCGCTCCCTCACCCCCTTCCCGACACCCGCACACGTACGTTACATACACATGACGACCGCAGACACGCCGTCCGCGCCCGTGGTATTTTCGTTCATCGGATATACGAGAGGGAATTCCGCGGCAAAGATAAACAGCCGTTCGAGTGTTTGCCCTGCCGAGACAATTTTCTCGCTACTGACGTGACTATGGAAAGTGGCGTAAGACGCCTATCCCGCTCTCTCCCCTTCAACACGTCGTCTACTCCTTTTCGCTCTGGAAATTCAATGAGCCTATCCAAGGACTCGCGATTTTCACGAACGGCACACTTTCCGCCAGACACGTCTCTGCTGTTTGTCGTGAGGAAGAAGCTCGTGAGAAGGCTGTCGTGCGCGCGAGTAGATCCTACACGCGAGCTGTTGGGTCACAGATACCTATCGGTCACTCTCTCTATCTCTCTCTCTCTGCAAAACAGATGGTTAAAATGTCTACTGAATAGATAAACGAATAGAAAGAAAAAAAACAGGGAACAAACATCTACATTATTTCACTGCTGCTTAAATTGCTATTAAATAAATAATGTGATAAACCCAAATGCAATATATATTACATGATGAAAGGCACGCAAACATCTACATTGTGCAGTAAAATCCCAGACTTTACGGTCAATCTCGCGTCGAGTTAATCGCACGTTAACAGGGGTCGAGGCTCCAGAGGGGCTAACTTTCAAGTCCGCCGATTCCCCCGTCGGTCTAGGTCGGAAGTCGGAGTTTCGCAAGAAGGATACATAATTCATACGAATGCAGCGTCGAAATTGGATTCAGTTAAAGAGTCGCGCATTGCGCCGTAATACCCCACGCCACGCCAATTGCGAGGCGCGCACAAAGCCGCGCGGCGATACTTCCCAAGTTGCCCGGCCCGCACCAAGTTGCCGCACGTCCTTTAATTTGCAATTTGCGATCCCGTGCGCGAGGAGGAGTCCGTGCGACGGAAGGTAGCTTCGCGCAACGACGTCGAAATCGCTGGCAGCTTACGGCAGAACAGGTGCCACCTCCCTGGGGAATTAGTTCTCACACCGACGACGGGGTGGACTCGATTGCCGTTTCCCAAAAGTGATATCCAGCTCCGTAAGTTTCCTCTCCGGCGGAGAGCGGCCGAACTTGCCGCGTAAAGCAAGCGAGTTTCATAAAGTGCCGGGGCACCGATCGTCCATACTTTCCCACCCCGCGCTGCTCCCCGTTCCCCGAACTCTTCCCGTTCTAAATAAGCTCGTGAAAACGGCATCGACTTCCAGCGCCTCCGTCCTGAAAGAGCTCAAGGGCTCGCCTCATACTTGTTTCCGAAGTATTAATGAGCCGCTTCTCGTTCCAAATTTCCGAAGCAGCCCCGCGGCGTTTCGTAGTTTTATAAAATCGCGGCCCCCTCGGCTAGAACTCCGTCCGGTTTTAACCCATAACCACGGGTTGTTATGACGTTGGCTTGTATAAATTGACCTAATTGGATGTTGACGCGGAGTATGCAAATTGGTCGCGAGCGCAAATATTGATTGTTTGTCCTAATGAAGCAACGACGTAGCGGCGAAAGCAGCATTTGAGAATAAAACCTGCGCGATATCGATAAACGCACGCGGAAGTAGTTGGGGAAAAAAAATGTAATTCGGATTTTTGCGTAGAGAGGCGTTTTAGCGAAAAGTTTTTGACACGTTTTCTTGAAGGTAATAGAGTATGGAAAAATGTAAACGTAATATTATACACTTCAGGAAATTCAAATATCGTTCGATATCAAACTATAGCGGAACTGGTACCGCATGGAAGAAGCTGGGGGAATGTATCTACTTTAAGATCACACCAAGTAGACCGGGGGCTCTCCCGGAACAAAGTTTACGAAACTTTTACGTAAACCAAAAGAGTTCGATTAAATATTGATGTAAACATCGGGTAAAGTATCATAGCTAAGCGCTGCTCACTCGAAACAATTTGGCGAAACAAGTATCGCCTCGCGGAAGTATTTCAACGAAATTACTCTTAGCTATTCCTTTCACCTTACGTATGACTCCGCCGTGACACGTTTAACAAGTTTTTTTAAAGGCGTCACTCAACAGTTGGATAAATTAATTTCCTCATATATATGCATATGAGACGTCAACGTAGCGACATTTGTGCATAATCACGAATTTTTTCACACGTATTTTATTGACTCGTGTAATTATTTTTATAGCCATAAAATTTTAAATTGTGTGTTGTAATGAGATAAGTATTAAATAAAATACAAAGTCATGACATATTGATTCTTACGGGTATCTTTTCGAGCAACTCATAAACGACGAATAAAACATAAATGTTTCCACGCCGATGGAAAGTATCGCGGTAACGTGACACATTCAAAAGGATATTCTATCGACTTGCTGGCGACAGAAACGAGTCGCGTGGAACAAGGCTATTGCGAGCCCTTAGCTTCCTATCCTTTACCCGGCGTCTTTACTAAACAAGTTCGTGAAAATGGTATTGACTTTCAAGAAGTTTCCCGGCGAAGCACTAGTCGGTCGTTGCCCTTAACTTGTCGCTTCTTGGAAATATTAATAAACTTCTTTCATGATAGAAAGTGTAAAGCAGTGGAAAGTGCTTTGCAAAGCATTGGGACACTCTGTACATTAAAATCGTATTAATAAAATAGTGTTTCATGAATAATGTAATTGTCAACGTTATCTACCACTATCGTGCAGCTGCTGTATTTGCTGTATCGCGGCTCTCTTTCGGTATCAAAGAGATATAAGGAATAATGCATTTGAGCGGAGTATCCAAACAGAATGCCCAACGTTTTTTCAATTAAAACGCGATTTACTTAGTCTGCATATTTTGACTTTGTAAAAAGAAAACATCGATACGAGGAAATCCCGGAGATTTCCCTTGTAAATCAATTCGCAGGAATACATTCGTGTTTCTTCATGGAGTCCCTTCACCTTTGCGCCAGTTAGAGTTTCGCGGAAATGATATCGATCTCTAATAACGTTTCCGTAGAAACTCACCTGCTACTTAGTGGTCCCCTGAAATATTCATTAACTGCTGCAAAGACGTAGAATTCACAATTCCTTACCGCAGGCTTTAGTCGAACTATTATTAGTCGGTAATAGTCCGATAAAATAGGGATGATAAATTCGATTCTATGAAAACCAAATCGAATTTCAAGCACAATCGGCGGACGCTCATGAATTTTCATGCAGATAGCTTAAGTCGGCACGTCGATACATTGCATAATAATCGGCGCGTCACTGAAATTGCAATATATAAGGGTCGCAACCGCAATACCGCAGTTTGTAATATAATAATAACATTGAGTGTATCAATAATTCAATTGAATATAAATCTAAAGCTTACATCCACTAACCACTCATATCAGCCAAGCCGCAGTATATGTATTTCCGCATAATAACCGGCATTATCAATAAAATCTAATATTGAAAACGTTAACACACACGTCTACTTTACCGCGGGGAGAACGGGAGGAGGGAGAAGCAAATTAAATTATCAATGCAGCTTTTCAAATCCGATCGATCGACGTGTGGCGGGCTCGCGTCGGGTATGCTACGCTATTTCGAGAACCAACCCTTCATTAACATTTAATTCGTTTCGGCTAGCCTCGGGTTCGACTCGATCTCCGGAGAGGATACGGCAACCTACCTTAAATATCAACCCTGCACGTCGGTTATAGCGCGTCTAGCCTCGCCCCGATGTCGCTCGGGGGATGAATTATCAAAATTTCCGCAATAAGTTCCGCAGCCGAGCGCCGGACGATCTGAGCGACAGGTATATGTATCGTGACACGCATAAGGAACGAGGGTTGTGACCCACGCACGGGCTCCAGCTCACTTGTCGTCAAGCCTGTTTTATTTGTCGTCCATTTATACGCCATTACGTCGCAGTGTTATACACTGAATTATTGAGTTCAATTTCCCGTTTGAGTTGCTTCGGCCGACTGAATTTTTTATTCTGGCACATTGAAAAATGGCTTTTGCCGGTTTTAATTAATTTATCTGCCCGTTTGTATGAAACAGGCAATTCGCGTTTTTTGCAACAAACAATGTCGCGTCGCGCGCAGCCTATTACAACAAATGCCTATTACCTATCTCATATATCGAGTATTATACGTACTGTATTTTGGCGGAGTTAGGGGGCTTTTGTTTTGTTAACCCCCCCCCCCTCGGTTCGATACGATATATACGGACGTGTGTTCGGCACAATGTTCGGTATTTTGAACGGACGCGGGAATGTTTATGGTGCAAGGGTAATAAGACAAACGAAGTTATACGACCGCATTTGTAGTTTATCGATACTTCGTTGCCCGCGCATGCGGACATTCCACGGGGATTGAATTATCGATACACGTCGCCTGACACGTTGACTATCCGGGAAGGTAGCACCTCATTCTCCTCTTTTCAATAAAGCAACTTTATCGGCCAGATAAATATTACTAGCCAATAAGCACACGCTCACACTCGATACCTCCGGTACCTCGCCGCACAGTGTACGGTGCTTTCGTTACTCGGTCTCGGAAAATCGCAATCGAAAGAACATTCCTTCTTATTTTAATAAAAAAAATTTTTTTTTAAATACAAAAAAAGTGTTCACGATTTTGGTGTAAAAAATACTTTAAGAGACAATGCCGTAATTTGGAAAATGTCGTGCTATTTTCGCAATCTCATTGTTTCACGCCACAAAAGCTACATTCGTCGCAAAATAAAAATACAATGTTACTCTCATTATTTAGAAATTGGGGTCCGGGCAACGTAAGCGCGAGCCCCGTCCGTGTTACATTTCATCGGCGAGAGAAGGAGAGAGAGAGAGAGAGAGAGAGAGAGAGAGAGAGAAAGAAAGAGAACAGGCGGAGTTACATGAATAAAATACCAGGAATGAAAAATAAAACGGGGGCGAGTGACCCACATGACTGTCGTGCATACGTGTAAACACGGCGCGCCGGCATGGCACTCACGCGAAAGGGAACGACTTATTCACTGAAAGCCTCGCTCGACAGCGAGTTCGGCGTGTGTGCAACCCCGTTTGGAGAAATCCTTGTTTTTTTTTTCTTTCATCCCCCTCTCCGCGCCCGCTTCCACCATTCGCTTGCCGTGTCTCGCGATCCCCGGCGTTCTGCGCGGCTAAGAAAAGGGGCGAGAAAATAGGTCCCGCACTCCTTCGGAGTGCCATTCAATGCTGTAATTTATTCCAGTTTCATGAATCCCCTTTTGCAACCCTCCCCCGCCTCTGTTCCCCTCACCGCCCCGCGTCGTCCTTTTCACTTCTGCTGTTCTTTATCAGAGACTGCTCTGCGCCCGTTAATCCGAGTTACCTCCCTTTCTCGGCTTTTCTCTCTACCGGCGTCTATATGGGCAACCCCTCTCCCCACGCTGTCCTCCTCCCTTCGTCGCGAATGCTGGCCCCGCGCGCGTGCTCTCTAATTTATCTTGTCAAGCTTTCATTTCGTCCATTACGCGGACTTCTTTCAAGCTTGCGAGTACTTGTTGCACAGGTACGATTGATATTATGAATTCCGCGTTACTCTCTCTTTCTTTCTCTTTAAAAGCATGCCATTGCCTTCAGAAAGAAGTAGACGTGCGCGAGGATCCTCGAGCGCAAAATACCGTTCTCGTCGTCGGGGAGTCGGCTCCTCGCAGGAGCCGAGTGAGAAATCCGACGATCTCTTTCTTATGCCACTTAGCGCGCGAGCGTGTAAATCTAAATCGATATTCCGGCACCAGCCGGTACAGCGGGCGCGCAATAACTCTCGGCTTCGCAATATCGAGCGTGCCGCGCGCCGGCACGCTCTACGCGCCACCCGGGGAGAATAATATTGAAATCACGGGGTTGCACGCCGTCGTCATCGCCGTCGGGGTCGTCGCCGTCGGTAGTCGTCGCCGCCGCAAGTAGGCCAGCAGCTCGAAATAGAAACCCGTCAACTGGGGCAGTCAATGCCCAACGTAAGACACCATTCGTCGCGGCACGTTCGCGACTTTTCCGCGCCGACTTTTACCCCCTCGTTCTCCCCCTTCCCCCCTTCTCCCTTTCTTTTTCCTTTTCATCTTATCTTTCTCTCTCTCTCTCTCTCTCTCTCTCTCTCTCTCTCTTTTTCGAGGGAGAAAGATTGCCGTCTGCCAAACGCGGGATATCGTCCACGTTGCCCCATGTGCCAAACGCGGCGATCTACGTCTCCAAAGCGATTTTCCGCTGCACCGACGAACGTCCGTCGGTGACGGCGGGATTTATGCGGGACCAAGACTTACGATTCCGTCGACCGACCATTCCACGCCGGTGGTTTACGTGCTTCGCAAACCGCATTCGGCGTGATCGTCGTTATCGCGGTGCCCCTTTGCGAATCGATCGTCAGACGCAGTCTAATCAATTTACCGCCGCTGAAACTTCGTTAGCGACGGTAATATTTCGCCCGCGCTGTTCCCCGCCTTTGGAAATTTTCTCTCTACGACTTCACCGACGGCGTACTGGTTATCAATCAAACCCAGGATCATTGAATAACGAGTCTTGTTACATCATAATCGTCGTT
This sequence comes from Wasmannia auropunctata, assembly GCF_000956235.1. Classification (NCBI taxonomy): domain Eukaryota; kingdom Metazoa; phylum Arthropoda; class Insecta; order Hymenoptera; family Formicidae; genus Wasmannia; species Wasmannia auropunctata. The sequence continues at coordinate 419,111 of NW_012028382.1, read as the reverse complement.
AACCGTCGCGCCGACGATGTAACGAGGCACCGGAATACGAGACACAGTTCACGGCTCGCGATTGAAGATCTAATTAAATCCGCCTTGCTACCTTTCCGCATTAAATTCCGTGCATAAACATAGGGGAGGGGGGAGGGGGCGAAAAGGGAAGCCGGTGACTTTATTTCACTGGATCTTCCGCGCATCGTTGTACGGATTAAATGTCTCGAAGCAAATGCATTAATACGGGCGATAACGCAGCGGATTTTAATGCAGGCGTTTACACGGGCCGTTTTAGCTCCGCAGGCACGCTCAAATATACGTGCTTACCGGCAGTTTTAGCATCCGGCTTAACAGGACGTAATTTTCCGCAACGGCGGCGTAATGAGGCGTATATAAAACGACACTAACCCCGTACGCTCATCATATCGTTGGTATATTCTCTTTATGATGCGGCGACATCGCTAAACTCATACCTGCTAAAAATAAACGATATAGTGCTCGGTCCCCTCGTAACCTAAATTGCGATTAGGGCTCGAAGAAAATATTTAGAATTACGCTTGCAGCTTTAGTGATCGCCTAAGACGACGTTGACGCTAATGAAAATTTATATTTTCGTTCGAGTTATGGATATTGTTAAGTAATTTATCTGCATGGCTCTTTTGCAAGATCTTTAGAATAATATCACGCTTTATTTCTATGTACGAATTTCTTTACGTGTTCGAAACATATCTATAAACACGCCTTGCACATATTTATCTCTTGAGAAGTGCCGACGGTCACTAACACATTTAAATATAAATGATCCAATCAAACATTTCATACGTATAACATTCGTATATTATAACGATTATTGGACGCTTATCATCTCTTCATTAATGTAACTTTGCATTTAACCTCTATTGAAAGTTAAAAGCACGAATTGTACTCTCTATATCTGTCCTATCTCGCACCTCGAGTGCGTTGACTTGCAAAGGCTATCAAACAATTGTTTCTGCACATATTCTCGCACCTTCTCTGCTAGATATCTTTCAGAAAGCACTGCGAATCTCTATTTTCTTGTTATATCACGTATAAATAACGTCGCGGAAACTTTCAACTCTAACGATCCATTTTCCTCAAAGTTGAACTTCGACACTTCGAATCGCCTCGCAGTCATTCTTCCGCCTTTCCTATACGCAACATACACGACTCCGCTGACAAAGTGCACGAGTATCTTGGCGCGATTAATGCATGCACACATTCGGCATGCATTCGAGTGTACGCAGAAACCCATTCAATCTTGTGTAATACGACGTCATCCATACGCGATTTATATCGAAACGTGTCGTTCTTTTAAACGCGCGGACGCGTGGAGACGTCGTGATCGCCTGTTGTTCTCATTTCACGCCTTGCCTCCCTTTGCGTGAGGAGCAAGCGACCCCCGGACGCGCGCGAGGATAACGCGCCCTTGGGTCGTTTCACTCGTCAGACATGCTGCATCCCTTGTCTCATCATTTATCATCTCATGATCCACGGCCGGTGCGAGTGAGTAACGAGGTTTGATCGCGCGTGTAGAAGGGAAGGCCCCCTGAATAATGGAGCACGTCCCGAGACCCGCCCCGTTAAGCGGGTATTAAAACTTCATCTCGGTCACCTTGCAAAAATGATGAAATCGTTAGAAAAGGCTCTCGGTTGCCGTCCGAGACGAAAGTTTTCTACGACGTATAACGTACGGTGCGCGTTTCTCGGTTGTGTGAACACTCAGACTCGAGATCTCGAATATATCCTCAAGCAGGTGTCCGATGTGAGTTATTAAATTCGCTACTAATGAATTTCTCTCGCGCGCGGAACTCTCGTCGGAACTCATTGTGGACGAAGGCGCGTGATTTTAAAATAAAATCGTAAGAGCACTCGCACCGGCTTTATACCGCGTTCATTACGATCCCTCGTTTATGTTGAGTGTTGGTGTTGGTGCAAGGGGCAGGAGACACCGATATACATATGGTACGAGTCGTATCCGACCCACAGTGGCGAAGGATACGAGGGTCGTGTCTCGAGGGTGAGCGAGAATTCGCCATACGGCCAGGCTAGCCTCAATCTGACGAATATCCGCGAGAGCGATCAAGGATGGTACAAGTGCAAGGTCGTCTTCCTCAACAGGTCGCCCAACAGTCACAAGAACGGTACCTGGTTTCATCTAGACGTCCACGGTAAGTAATCACAATTTTCACTGTGTTTTCTGGTCGGAGCCAGATTTGCGACTTGCGGAATGCAACTCGCGAGTATCTTTACGAGATTCGGGATTAGCGCGAGGCAAGACGACGTAATCTCTCTCTCGATGTTAAACGACGCATTTGAGTTTGCGCCGCTGCGAAATGAGCAGTGGAAAGTACAAACGGAAAGTTACTTTCGGAACTTGATGAAAAAAGAACTTGGTATTCACGTAAAGTTGTCTTGCTAGTAATAAAAGTTATATCCGCTATGTGCTAAACGCGCTCTTAGCCGGAGCTTTTATGTCCAGCTTATATAACATGAAATTACGTTATTTCTGCTTCGAATAGCCTCGTTAATATCACTTTGAACTTAAGAAGATTTTACGACTTCGACTAATGCAGTTTTATAACACTTGCTGGAAGTTAACCGCGTAAGTTAAGGCCACGTTTGAATAATTCGGCGAATTTGCAAGTTTTTACAATTCGTCGGAAAAGAGACGCGCATAATATACGAAAAATATACCTTTGTACTAATTTATGCTTGTATACTTATTATATTAATCTTAACAATATTTTGCCAATATTTTTTATAACGAAATTAAATGCGAATTACATATGTTTCTCTGGATTTCATTTATTATACAAATTTATACTTGTCCCTCGAGCATAAAATTCTTCAAATATATTTCTAATCAGATAAAAACGCGCGCGTATGTTAACGTTTGATAATGAAAACTGGATTTCTCGTCAAGAGATGTATGCATCGATCGGAACGAAAGAAATGCGTTCGCGCATTGCTGGAGACACGTGAAATTCCGGAATATCCTCCTTTTACGCTTGGTTAAACACATCGGCGAGTATAGTATACGAAAATATTCCCCTTTTCTGTCGCACCGCGTTCCTTCTCATCCCGGCCGCGTCCTCGAGCTTACCCCGTCGACGTGACTTCCTGTCAGGAAAAGGAAAGCACGCGGATCATAAAAGGCGCTGCAGAAAGACACCCACCGCCACCGTCGTCGTCGTCGTCGTCGTCGCCGCCGCCGCCGCCGTCACCGCCGCCACCGCCGCCGGTTCGCCGATGCGGCTCGATGCGAATTGTACATTCAGCAAACACTGCGCAACCACGCCCCGTCGTGCTCCCGTTCTCCCGGCGTTTCCCGAAGTTCGCGCGTCGTCGAAGAAGTTATGTTTCTTGCTTGCTCAGCGCGCAGTTCGAACTTACATCTTCTTCCGGAGTTCTTCGCCCCGTGCCCTTCATCGCTTCGACGAAATCTCCCGAGAAACGCGCCCCTGCTTACGGCGAGTAAAATGGAAAGGAGAATCGCAAGAAGATCGTGTTACTGGACGGGAAATGGGACAGAGGGGAAGAGAAAAAAAAAGGAACGAAGAAAAGCGAGAAGCGGGAGAAAGGGAAGGGAGAAACTTATTGCCACGTTTTGCTCGGCTGTAAACGACGACGAAGGGGAAGGCCGGAGGGAAGAGAAACATTTAGATGGCTTAGGGAGGATGTGTTGCGTTGTCCTCTTTTCCCCTCGTCGCACCTCATTCACCCTCCCCCTTTTTTCCGCCGGTCCGCTCCGGTTATTCCCAATTTCTCCCCTTTCAAACTCTCGGTCACACTCAACAACAATAACAACAGGCGACGATGGCGCTGACGATAGACCCGCGCAAACGGCGTCAAAGGGAAAAATACTACGGGGCATCTGGAAGGCGCTTAAGATCCCTTTATACTTTGCTAGTCGGCTCCATTCGGTCGCTTGCCCGCGTTAGAGTCATAAACCGTCGCATCCCCTCGCGTCACTTCACTCTTTTTCTTTCTTCGCTTCCCCTCGCACCCCCCCATCCCCGTTGCCGTATCTTCCGAAGCGTCGCTCTCGAAATTAAAATTCCTCGTCTTCGAATAACGACGAGCGCAAGCAGACGGCGCATAGCAGCGGACAATATCCCGGAAAAACAGAAAACAGAGGAGATAAAGAGAGAGAGAGAGAGAGAGAGAGCGCGCAGCTCTCTCTTCCGAATAGCAACAATTCGTAAGGAAGTTCTACGCTACGTGAAGCTTCTGCAGAAATATTTATCTGAGCCCTTTCCGATTCTACGCGGATTTCTTGCGCGCGCGTCGATTAAAATTGTTCCAACGGAATGATTCTGTCTCGCGGTAGTGAAACGTGCAGTGCGAGAAGGGAATATCGCTCGGAGGACGGTTTTCTTAACCATTACGCCGTGGAAAATTTGCATTATTTCAATCATCTCGTTTTCCATTCTCGACCATTCCTCGTTCGCTCGTTCGAAATTGTCGATCTTACGCGACGCTGTACCGTCCTTAAGACGAGAGAACAGTCGACTCTCTCTTGCGTCGACCGTTCGGTCGCGAGCGATGGGCAAGCGGCGAACCATTGTGATTTCTCCGGGATGAAAAGAGGGCGGACGATAAAAACGCGGACGGAACTTCTCGAGGAACATTTTCTAAACGTCCACCCTCTCCCCCTCCCCACCCCTCGGACTTGATTGTTCTTCTAACGTCATTTACCCGCGGCCATTTTCTGTCGTGAAAGTGCCAAGCGTCGTCCTCACTTACAAAAAGATAAACGGCTTACATTTTTTGCGACGAGCTTCGCTCCGCGAAAAGCAACGTTACTGAGTCGTGAAAATAATCGGGGGGATGATTTCGAGTTAAATAATAGAGAGAGATCAGTCGGTCTGTGCGCCTCACGCTTTCCACAGAGAGCTTAACATTGTTGTCATACAACGCGATAAGATGTAGTTGTATTGAATGATATCTAATCACTTGAAATTCGTCTCTATTGTTCGCAGCGCCACCCAGATTCAGCATAACGCCGGATGATATGATATACGTGAATCTGGGCGATGCGATAATACTCAACTGCCAGGCTGAGGGTACTCCGACGCCAGAGATCCTTTGGTACAAGGACGCGAATCCGGTTGAGCCCAACGGTCGAGACATCGGGATATTCAACGACGGCACCGAGCTCAGGCTCTCGACGATCAAGACCGAGGACATCGGCGATTACACCTGCATCGCCAGGAACGGGGAGGGCCAGATCAGCCATACCGCGCGCGTCATCATCGCCGGTGAGGCTTTTCATTTCAGGCTTTTGTTAGAGCGTCAGGGAAATCCCGGTCGCGGAACTGCAATTTCGTCGCGCGGGAAGTTGAGCAATAAATTATCCGTTCATCCGCGGGAGCGGCGAAAGACACGATTACGTTCGACAGTAACCGAGCCTCTTATCGAGAGTGTGAGAGATAAAACTTTTTTAATTTAAGTCTTACTGTCATTCAGGAATATATTTGCTAGCGAAGATGTGGATATAGATAGAGCGCCAGGCACGAGAATAGGGGTATCGCGAGATTATAAAAAAATTGCCGTGTCTTTAAACTTACGACGATGTAACTCCATGTAATGTAATAAATGAGTTTGCGATAATCATCCATGTGCGCATGCACTTCGATAATGATTATCTCCTCTTCATTATTTTTAATTTCTTGAAAATATTCCCGTCAGAAGTCACGTACGACATATTCTCGACGTATTCTCATTTGGAAGATCTCTAATTCCTGAAAAGTTCCCTCTCAAAATTCCCGGCGTAATTTTATCAACGCGAGTCACGAGTGGCGTCCATCCCGCGGTCTCGCCGTGGCGAATAATAACAACTGCTTTTTTTCCGTCGGCCCCGGTAATATCTCGCGGAAAACGTTAGCATGCGCACTGTTAAGTATTACCGTCTGACAGCAGCGGTGTTGCCCGGCCACTGCAGCGCGGCCGCTTAATCCACTCGGTCCGGCGGCTGCGACAAAAACCATCACAGCGCAGCTTTCGTTTTACAATTAGAGTTTCGTGTTAAACGAGCGAGCGATATCTCCGCGCTGTGTCGCGCACCGCGTGACGATTGGGATAATTAAACAACCGGCCGTGCAGCCAGTGGCGTTTCACCTTGTTTCTCGGAGTTGACGGAAAACATAAAACGTCCGTCCCGGTTGATCCCTAGAAGTATCTTAATCAATCACCTGTCCGTCACAATCGCCGGTTTTATCGCTACGCGAATGCTTACCGGCCCGGAAGGATAGGACTACGTCTGCAGACTGTCAGCCTATTAAGTACTTGTTTTGTTCTGGCAATTAAATGCCTATTTTTCATAGCTATAAGTTAGATACGTAATTAAAATATAATTAAGGAATATTTCATAAAAGTTCCGCCTCTACCCGGCGAAGGAGAAGAAAGAGAGATAGAGAGAGAGGGAGGGGGGGCTAGTACACGGGAGCGCTTCGGTATATAACGCCAGTAAACTAATTAAAGAAGAAGATACTTTGTACCGAAGCTAAAAAGAAAAGCGAGTCTTTGTAACTTCTTTCTTTTTTTCGTCGAACATAAATATAAAGTCGATTGATTAGTTTGCCGGCAGCGAGACGCCGCGCCGCCGCCGCGGCGCATTTTTTTCCGGGAACTAATTTAATATGAATCGCGTGGTATATATCTGTATATATATAGTGAGCGCGCTTTAATACACTTCCGAAAATTGCCTCGACATGCCAGCGCGATTAATTATCCGCGATCGGCACCCGAAGAGAATAATGCAAAATACGGCTGCCTGCCAGGCCGATAATTAATAAACAGCAAACTGCCGTAGTAATTATCGAACGCGCCGTTATCAGAAACAGATATCCCTCGGTAATCAGCGATCAGCTGAACACCGGTAATGCAATTCCAATAACCTGCACGCTAGAAAATATCTTAAACCGGGCGCGGTTTAGCTCCGCTCACAGTTTTGTTGCTTATCGATCCGCGTGTAAGCCCTTCTCTTTCTCTTCCACTCCTACTTCGGGTTTTGCTCGTTGCGCAATCGGAAACGAATTCTCACGGGCAGGTAACCCCAGTCCATCAGCGTCTTCGCGATACATTCGATAAATTTGGCGTACTCTCCACGCGAAAGAGAGAGAGAGAGAGAGAGAGAGAGAGACTGGCGCGCGAGATGACTCAACAAATAATATCATCCCTAGGCCATTGCGGCGTTTTTCTTATCTTTCCGTCCTTTTTTTTTCCTTCGTGTTGGTCTCTCGATCAGGTATACCCCCGGTCAGAGGTTGGTTCGCGATACTTTTACCCTCGACCACCCTTAAGTCT